>NC_057812.1:559991136-559998934 GCF_018294505.1 Triticum aestivum | reverse complement strand
CGGTCGGCGAGGCGGCGAGGTTGGAGACGGCGGCGAGCTCCCGAGGCGGCGGGGACGAGCAAGGACGCGAGGAGGCGGGCGGTGGTCGCCTCGGGCAGGCGGCGGCGATGAGATGGGCTCGGGGGGCCCGATCCGGGACCCGGTGGGCCGGGCGCGGTGCGGGAGGAGAGAGAGGGTGGCGGCGCTGACGTGGCGAGACCCGATTGGTCCGGCGCGGCGGCGCGGACATGTCCGATGGCGCGGGGGTTTTGTCCGGGCGCGAGGTAGAGGAAGGCTAGGGTTTCATCCGCGATTTTCGAGAGGGGAGCACCTATATATAGGTAGAGGGAGTTAGGAGAGTCCACATGAGGTGTGGTTTTCGGCCACGCGATCGTGATCGAACGCTCTAGATGATGGAGAGGGTTTTGGTGGGTTTTGGGCCAAATTGGAAGGGTGTTGGGCTGCAACACACACGAGGCCTTTTCGGTCCCTCGGTTAACCGTTGGAGCATCAAACGAAGTCCAAATGGTACGAAACTTGACAGGCGGTCTACCGGTAGTAAACCAAGGCCGCTTGGCAAGTCTCGGTCCAATCCGGAAATGTTTAATCCCCACACATGAAAAGAAGGTAGAAATGACCACCGGAGGAGAACTGAGCGCCGGAATGCAAAACGGACAACGGGGAAAATGCTCGGATGCAAGAGACGAACATGTATGCAAATGAAATGCACATGATGACATGATATGCAATGCATGACACGCAAGCAATGACAAAGCAACAACAACGAATAACTGGACGACACCTGACACAACGGTCTCGGGGCGTTACAACACTCCACCACTACGAGAGGATCTCGTCCCGAGATCTAGAATGGCACCGGAGGGAAAACGGAAGAGAAAAAGAAGAGGTAAGACTAAGTTGCTTCTTTGACGAATGAGTGAAACCAAAGAACCTTGAGAAGTTGAACAACTTGAAAGTAAGAATGCAACGAAGTAGAAGAAAGTTGAAAGCACTCCGGTAGGAAAGGGGAACAAGGAAGAACAAATTCGGACAACACTCCGGTTGAAAAGGGATGAAAGACTTGATAAAATGAAAGAGTTTGAGCAAAAGGGACACAACACTCTGGTTAAATGGATAACCAAGAAAAGACACGATCCTGAGAAAACAAGAAGATGGGTTGAAGTGAGCAACATCACAATGCCTCCAGAACAAAAGTAAGAATGGAATTGGATGAATGAAGGAAAACAAGATCTCGAGGCAGCACGCTTACAACAAAAGCTAGAACGGAGTTGTTGGAAAACCAACAACGAAAAGAATACGCTTGATATGGTCTTATGGAATACATCTCAAATTATGAGGTGACATTCTGCCACTAGCGAAACAATAGATAGACTTGATATCAAGAAGGAGACGAGAAATTTATTCACCGGAAGGATAAAAGAAGAACTTGGGTCATTTATAAGCACCATAATAGCAACAATCCTTAGGGAAGGCTTTAGGTGAAATATAACCCAAGATAGCTCCAATGACGAGATTGATGGATTTAAAATATCTCATTCATGACAACATGTGAATCATGAAACATGAATTCAAATTATCGAGAATGACATAATGCCACCTCCAATGATACGGAAGAAAGAATTGCACTCCGGATTACAATATGAAGAAAGCTTGAGCTCCTTAGAAAAGAATCTCGATGAACACTTCGAGAAGGAATAAAAAAATCCTTGATGGACCATTATGTAGAACCTTCAAGAAGAACTCCGGTAACAAAAGGATAACGAGAAGAAAAAGAAGTTGAAAACACAAGGTGAAACCTTGTACCGATTTAGATGAATCTCCGTGGTGAAATAATTGAAAAAGATTGGAACTCCGGGAAAAGAGAAGATTAACAATTGAAATTAGGAATTTGATGAACCTCCGGAATAAGGAATTAATCACTTGGGTGAATCAAGAATAAGAATTATGTTAAGCTCATCCTTCACCAATTAAATTGATGACAATCAATGGCTTTGGCATACTACTTATTCTCGTAGAAAGAATTAAGATAGATATAGAGTCAACTTGGAAAGGTCTTCAACGAACTACCGGTAGGATTGAAAACAACAAATAAATTGATATGATAAAGAAGGAAGAGAAAACTCCTGAACGAACCGCCGTAAGAATTGAAAATGAACGAATAAAGCATGAAGAAAGACCGGGAAGGATTGGAGAACGAATGAAAATACTTGAGGGAAATTAGATCCACGAGAACAAAAGAACACGAGCTGATTAGAGAATATGCTTGGGTGATGCACCGGTAAGATTGAAGAACGCGAGCTGAAAGCTAGAATGAATAATCCTGAAATGATGGCCTTCGGAGAATCAAACTGAAAATACTCTTAATTACTCCGGATGGGTGAAAAGAAATTCTCACAATCGAAAACAATTATGAGAGGATGGCAACAAACTATAATCACGAATCTTGAAGAGAATAGAGCAAGATTGAGAGAAAAAAATCTTCTTTGGTCTTCAAAATTCCGAGAATGACGAGGAGAAACACCACCATGAATTATTTATACACTCCGGAAGAATCAAAACGAAGAGGTTGAGCCAACGATGAAAAGATTTTGATAGATCTTGGAGAAGACATTTGACTGATGATAAATCATTCTTACGTCAAACTTCAAAAATAATTTGAGAATACCTCCGGGAAAATAAGAAGAGTCAGGTAAGATCCTGGAGAAAGACCTGTGGGTTAGGGCCCACTCAAAAGAAACACCCGTAGAATGATTACTTGAAAAGAGAGATTGCACTGGTTGAATTAAAAGGCTTAAATGATATAACATCCTCAAAAGAGTTTGAACGAAAGCAGAGTGGTAACATGAATCTTCGGAATATCTTGAGCACTCCGGAACAATTAAATAACGAGAAGTGAATGAATATGAGGTGCACCGGCCTGAGAAGGTATTGAAACAAGGAAAAAGGTATGATCAACAAAACTTGACTTGAAACCACCAGAGAAGGAAAAGAACGAAGAATGATGAGCTTGAAGCTCCATTAGAATCTTCATGAGAAACACCAGATAAGAACATTGAAGGAAAAGAATGGAGAGGCTTTCCATCAATAAAGGATACTTGGATAAGAAATCTGAGTCCCTAAAGAAAACAAGGGAGGGAGGGCGGGAAAAACAAAGGCAACTTGGGATGGATGAAACGAACACCATTGAGAAGAACTGATAATTGATCTTGCGAATGTTGAAGTGATCGGATTCACTTGCCGGTGGAGAAGAAATTTAGATGACAATCTCCATGATCACGAAGGATTTGTATTCACATAGAGATATGAGAACACCGCTTGGAAAAGGTATGGAATCAACATTTGACTTCGAAGCAACTCGAATACCACAACTCAAAAACAAAACAAAAGATTGGCTTGCAGAATAAGCCGGAACAAACATATGATAGAGATTTCATCCGAAGTTTTTGTGGTGGGGCCTACACGGGCTCGATCGTACAACACCATCATGTACAAGGCAGTGCACATGACATATGAAGCGTCCCCGAGTCGGCATAGCCAAGGACTCTTTAAGACACAACGAGACCACTGTAAAACCGACCGTGAATAGGCGGACCACTAGACGTCGAACCCCAATTTCATATCATACATCTGTCGGAACGATATCCTAAGAGCTACTTGAATTCCCACTTATAAACTCCCGAAATTTTCCGGTTATGCAATCAGGTGTTGGGGATACAGGGGAAGCATAATATCTCACCCAAAACTAGCAAATCCTACATCCAACTGTATCCATCCTTCAACACATAACCAAGAAAACTTCGGAAATCATCTACCTCAACCTTCGAAAAGCATTCGTTATACAAGTTATGGCAATACTCCTGAACTCCCACCCCAGTACTGGGTGGCGTCGAGGTTATCTCACCAATGAACTATATAAAAGAGATTTTCGATGTCGGCGTACTAAACTCAGGTATTCCAGAACTGCAACGATAAAATTGTGATGACAACACCTCGGAGCTCAACTCCCCGGGACACTTCCACAAAACCCCTGACAGGAGGCACCAAGACAATGTTCTCGTTACAAAACCATCAGAACGATTCCAAGATACCCGCATGATCCTAAATTTTTTTAGTGAAATTTGAGAAGAGAAGAGTCAAAACTCTATGTTAGGATGCCTTACCAGAGCGATGAAGAGACTGGGAAGTAAAAGAATTCCTAAACTCTCCGATATATAATTCCTAAATGACTCAAAACATTTTTCTAGACACAACTCGGCTGCTAAAAACGATCAAGCAATGGGGCTCCTAAGGTCGGGGAAGGCTCTGATTACCAACTTGTAACGCCCTCGATGCGGCTATATCTCCCACGTGTCGAAGCATGACTTAGAGTCATAACCGCATTGAAAGCAATGTCGCAAGTGAGGCAATCTTCACACAACCCATGTAATACATAAGGGAAAAGAGATACATAGTTGGCTTACAATCGCCACTTCACACAATTACATGAATAAAGCATTACAACATCCAAATACAATCAAGGTCCGACTACGAAACCAGAATAAAAGAAGAACCCCAAATGCGACAAGGTCCCCGATCGACCCCAACCGGGCTCCACTACTGATCAACTAGAACGAAACAACACAAAGGACAAGATCTTCATCGAGCTCCTCCTGAGCTTGGTTGCGTCACCTGCTCGGTTCAACGGCACCTGCAAACTGGTTTTGGAAGTATCTGTGAGCCACGGGGACTCAGCAATCTCGCACCCTCGCGATCAAGACTATTTAAGCTTAAAGGTAAGGTAGTTGTATGAGGTGGAGCTGTAGCAAGCGACTAGCATGTCTGGTGGCTAACATACGCAAATGAGAGCGAGAAGAGAAGGCAAAGCACGATCGAGAAAACTATGACCAAGAAGTGATCCTAGAACAACCTACGTCAAGCATTACTCCAACACCGTGTTCACTTCCCGGACTCCGCCGAGAAGAGACCATCATGGTAACACACGCGGTTGATGTATTTTAAATAAGGTCAACTTCAGATTTTCTACAGCCGGACGTTAACAAATTCCCATCTGCCCATAACCGCGGGCACGACTTTCGAAAGTTCAATCCCTGCAGGGGTCCCAACTTAGCCCATGACAAGCTCTCACGGTCAACGAAGGAATAGACCTTCTCCCGAGACGTTCCGATCAGGCTCGGTATCCCGGTTCTACAAGACACTTTGACAAGTTAAAACCAATCCAGCAACACCGCCTGAATGTGCCGACAAATCCCGATAGGAGCTGCACATATCTCGTTCTTAGGGCACACTCAGATGAGCGCTCCATACAACTAAAACCAAACCTCGAGTTTCCCCGAGGGGGCGCTGCACAGGACTCTATTTTGGACCAACACTCAGAGGAGCACTGGCCCAGGGGGGGTAAAATAATGATGACCCTTGGGCTGGCCGACCCAAGGGAAAGAAAAAGGCTAGGTGGCGAATGGTAAAACCAATGTTGGGCATTGCTGGAGAAGTTTTAATTCAAGGTGAACTGTCAAGGGGTTCCCATTATTACCCAACCGCGTAAGGAACGCAAAATCCGGGAACATAACACCGATATGACGGAAACTAGGGCGGCAAGAGTGGAACAAAACACTAGGCATAAGGCCGAGCCTTCCACATAGATGCATTAATTAAATAAGGTATATTGTGATATCCCAACAAGTAAACATGTTCCAACAAGGAACAACATCTCCATGTTTCAACAAGGAACAAACTTCAATCTTCACCTGCAACTAACAACGCTATAAGAGGGGCTGAGCAAAACATAGCCAAACAATGGTTTGCTAGGACAAGGTGGGTTAGAGGCTTGGTTTAACAACATGGGAGGCATGATGAGCAAGTGGTAGGCATCGCAGCATAGGCATAGCAAAAGAGCGAGCATCTAGCAAAGCAAAGATATAAGTGATTTCGAGGGTATGATCATCTTGCCTGAAATCCCGCAAGGAAGAAGAACGAGTCCATGAAGAAGACAAACAGACGTAGACGAACAGGTCCTCACAAACGCGACATTACCGGAACCAACCCGAAGAAGCAAACACCGGAAAGGAAGCACACAACATAGTAAACAACCAACACAAGAACATGGTATGATATGCGGGATGCGGTATGCGATGCATATGCATGATTTGATAAGAGATGAATGAACCTGGCATCAACTTGGAAATCCAAGTGTGCCAATGGAAAGATGAGATGAGTCGCTTGAAAACAATATAAAGAATGCCGGAATCGGAGTTACGGTTTGGAAATGGCAAGCGATTCAAAAATGACACCGATCTGCGATTTACAGCAAGTGACCACCTAAATGCAACAAGATGAACATACTACAACACTCAAAGATGGCAACAAAATACATGTCAGGAATCCATTCATGATGCTTAACAAAAGATGAACACTAAGCTACGGCCAATTCATCCATTAACAGGTTCAAACAAGCATGGCAAAAGAGCAAACGGTAAACAGATTTTAGACTGTGAAATTAACACAAGCCTGGAATTTCAGATCAGGTAGCACTCTTTGGAGCAACAAAACTATATGCTACAGGACCTGAACATGGCAAAGTAAAGCATGGCATGGAGCTACTCAAAGAGCTTAACAAAAGTCCCTTAGTGACCTTGAGCCAAAAGGGATCATAAAATACATTTGCAAGCATGTCAACATGACAAAAACATAAACAGTTCTCAGACTTAGTGAAAACTGGAGCATGCTGAAACAGATATCAAGTAGGCATGTTTACGAGCTCGATGCACTCACTAGAGAGCAAGTAATGACAATCTAAGCATACACCCATCAAGAATACACATTATACAAGGTAGACATGGCAAGAACAATAACATAGAAGGCACGGATCAACTACAACATCCTCGACAAAATCGCTAACAAGTAGACAATCTGCCCAGATTCACGAAATGACAAAAGTAGAGCTCGATTGACTCAAGCTAGGGTGCTCCATAATTGCAAACAAAGACATGGATGGATAGAGCACTACAAGATTAAAAAATCATTCTTACTGATCATCCTCAAAAGAGGCACGGATCACTAGGAAACAACATGAACATATGGCATCATGAGATAAACAGACCAAGGACTTAGTGGAAATGCTAATCCCTGAAATCAGCATTAGCAAGTGCCCCACTTTGCAAGCTTGTGCTAGTCACCACACACATCACAAAAATACATGGGTTGCACCTCTGGATAGATGGCAAAACATATAACAAAACATATGTAGAGCACCTGGGCATATCATGCACACAATAATCATGGCAAAAATGACAAATATCTAAATGGAGCAGCAGATCTGACAATTATCTCAAGTAGCATACTTCCAACAGCATTTCGGGCATCAAGATGAACTCAAATGAAAATGATGCAATGAGATGAAATGATGTGCTCTCTGAGACGAACCTTTTGATATGCTATATGCATGAATCGAAGGTATGGATGCAAAGTTACGGCATGATGAACATAGGCATATGAATCTGGGAATTTCGGGGACTTAGTGAAATATAGACCTCTCCGTGAAAGTCAACCCGGGACGGAGACGGAGCGGGATGGCGAGATCCGGATCGGGAGATGCATGTTTGGATGGATGAATGGGTGGAACTGATCCACCCCGAGTGGATCCGGCCGGGACGGGCTCCGGCGAGACGAGGCGCTCTCCGGCGAGGCGCGGTGGAGCTCCGGCGACTTGGTGGCAAGGAGCCTCGGAGGCGGCGGCGGGGCCACGCCGGCGAAGGGCGGTGCCGGCGGGAAGGAGCGGTGGCGGCGGAGAATCGGCCGGGCG
>NC_057812.1:559985456-559990797 GCF_018294505.1 Triticum aestivum | reverse complement strand
GCGAGGTTGGAGACGGCGGCGAGCTTCCGAGGCGGCGGGGACGAGCAAGGACGCGAGGAGGCAGGCGGTGGTTGCCTCGGGCAGGCGGCGGCGACGAGATGGGCTCGGGGGGCCCGATCCGGGCCCCGGCGGGCCGTGCGCGGTGCGGGAGGAGAGAGAGGGTGGCGGCGCTGACGTGGCGAGACCCGATTGGTCCGACACGGCGGCGCGGACATGTCTGGTGGCGCGGGGGTTTTGTCCGGGCGCGAGGTAGAGGAAGGCTAGGGTTTCATCCGCGATTTTCGGGAGGGGAGCACCTATATATAGGTAGAGGGAGGTAGGAGAGTCCAAATGAGGTGCGGTTTTCGGCCACGCGATCGTGATCGAACGCTCTAGATAATGGAGAGGGTTTTGGTGGGTTTTGGGCCAAATTGGAAGGGTGTTGGGCTGCAACACACACGAGGCCTTTTCGGTCCCTCGGTTAACCGTTGGAGCATCAAACGAAGTCCAAATGGTACGAAACTTGACAGGCGGTCTATCGGTAGTAAACCAAGGCTGCTTGGCAAGTCTCCGTCCAATCCGGAAATGTTTAATCCCCACACATGAAAAGAAGGTAGAAATGACCACCGGAGGAGAACGGAGCGCCGGAATGCAAAACGGACAACGGGGAAAATGCTCGGATGCAAGAGACGAACATCTATGCAAATGAAATGCACATGATGACATGATATGCAATGCATGACACGCAAGTAATGACAAAGCAACAACAACGAATAACTGGACGACACCTGACACAACGGTCTCGGGGCGTTACAGAGACGTCGCGCCTTGATCTCGGTGCGGGTCGTCGTTTGTCCGCGGCGGCGCCTCCGTGCGGCAGCCGGCCTCATTCTGCGCGACGGCCGCGTCGAGGAGCCGCTGGACTCGCTACATCATGAGGCGGCGTTCTTCGCCCTCGAAATTGTCCAGCTCATCCGCTGCTGCCTGGGCGGCTCGGATGTTCTCCGCTGGTGTAGCGTACACGGGGCGGCTAGCCCCAAACAGGCTGGCGATGGCTACGCCGCGCTGCCGGACTGCGCCAAGGTGGCTGGGCCCTGCCGGAGCCGGCGAGCCGCCAACAGCACGATCCATCTCCCGCTGGTAAGCTTCTGACAAGCGTCTCATGCTGGCCAGCTTTTTCGCGCCTTCAAGGAGCTGAAGGCGGCGCGCTTCTAACGTCTCTGCGTCAGCATCTTCCGGGATGGGTGCGGCTAGGTCTTGCAGCACCGCGCCGAGCGAGTCGGGCGCTCCTCCGCTGGGGAACTCGTCATGACTGATGACCAGCACCTCAGTGAGGGTGCTTCCGTCGCTTTCCGCGCGGGGGAGAGGTTCGTCGTAGACCACCACGTTGGTGGGGAACGCGTCGAGCAACGCGGTGTCGGAGTCGACCAGCATCGGGTCGGTGGAGCCTATGGACTCCAAGTCTACGGCAGGCTCGCCGAAAACGTGGAGTTGATCGAGGAGGCCCGCGAGGAGGTTCTCGGGGCTGCCCGCGGCTGCGTCGGCCG
The DNA here is from genome assembly GCF_018294505.1 of Triticum aestivum. Taxonomy (NCBI): domain Eukaryota; kingdom Viridiplantae; phylum Streptophyta; class Magnoliopsida; order Poales; family Poaceae; genus Triticum; species Triticum aestivum. The sequence goes on along the minus strand of NC_057812.1, from coordinate 559,989,271 downwards.
CAGGTTCATCGGAGAGGCGGACCTCGCCGACAAGCTCGGCCAAGGAGCTGGTTGCGCAGGCGATCTCAACGCCGCGCAGCGCGTCGATGCAAACTTCGTCTGGCGTGCCTGGCTGGCTGCGCTCGCCAGGGAGGAAGAGGATTCCCGTCCAGAATAGATCTCCAGACGGCGGTGCACCATGCCCCACGGTGGGCGCCAAATGTCGGGGGTTTGGTGCGACATATGCCAACGGATGGCTTATCATGGTGGGGGCGAGTAGAACGTCGCCGGTGCCTGGAAATGGGATGAGGCGAAGACATGCACGCCGGCGAATCTTACCCAGCTTCAGGGCTCTCCAAGGAGATAACGCCCCTACTGCTGCTCTGCAGGGTCTCCGCATGATCATTATGGTCAAGTGTTTACACGGTTGCTCCTTGAGCTGTATCTGGTGGTAGGAGAGGGCAAGGCCAGCTCCCTCCTTCTATCTGGTATGGTGTAGAACTACTGGGATCCAACCCTTTGCATGGGTGCCCTGGGGGGTTTATATAGGCCTACCCCCAAGGGGTACAATGGTAATTAGACTGGCGTGGGCCCAGCCGTCAGTGCCTCCGACCTCCGACTTCTCCGCGGACTGCTGGGGCCCGGCGATTGGTGGGCCCCGCCGATTGGTCTGGTACGAAGCCGACAGGCCGCGTCCGTCGCGGGCGGGTCTTGCCGGCTGCTGATTACTGTAGTCGTGCTCCTGATGACGTAGGCTTGGTCATGGGGTCATGGCAACAACCCCGCCGCCTGGCAGGCGATCACTGTGGCCACTCCCCATCTCATCTTGATTAATGGCGCGTGGGCCTCGGGGGCTGGCTCGGCCGACTTCCCCGGGCCGACTCCCGATGGGTCCGACTAGCGGTCCTCCCACCGTCTCTCGAGGTCTCGCTGGCCGGTGGGTCCCGATGCTTCTAGGCCGTACAGACAAGCCGTCATGGGCACAGGACTCGGTACTGTGGTGCTGACGTTAGGGTTGGCATGGCAACAGTGCCACACCACACGGAGATCTTTCGGAGTACGGCGTGTTGTGGCCATGCCTACCCTTGGTGAGGGGCGGAGGTAGGCTTTGTTGTGGCCACGCCCCTGCCTCGTCCCCTTTGATGAGGTCGTGATTTGTTGGACTCGCCGGCCGACTCCCCAAAGCCGGCTTCTCTGGAAGTCGTCCCTGGGACTCGGCCGCAGGCGGGCAGGCGGCCGTCCTGCCGTTGACTCCTCAGGAGGCGGCTCTTCGTCCCGGAGTCTTGTGGGGTGCAGCCTGCCCCGATGTCTTGAAAGGTTATGGGCCTTGGGTTGGCCTATCCGTGGCCCATTACTCCGACAGAGCTGCACATATCTCGTTCTCAGGGCACACTCAGATTGTCTAAACTTCTGGTAGGCCAGCCCAGAGTTGCCCCTGGTGGCCACCGGCGGCTGACGAGGTGGACCAACACTCAGAGGAGCACTGGCCCGGGGGGGTTTAAATAAGATGACCCTTGGGCTCCGGAAACCCAAGGGAAAAAGAGGCTAGGTGGCAAATGGTAAAACCAAGGTTGGGCATTGCTGGAAGAGTTTTATTCAAGGCGAACTGTCATGGGGTTCCCATTATTACCCAACCGCGTAAGGAACATAAAATCCGGGAACATAACACTGATATGACGAAAACTAGGGCGGCAAGAGTGGAACAAAACACTAGGCAAAAAGGCCGAGCCTTCCACCCTTTACCAAGTATATAGATGCATTAAGATAACAAGGTAATATAATGATATCCCAACAAGTAAATAATGTCCCAACAAGGAACGGTCTCCAATCTTCACCTGCAACTAGCAACGCTATAAGAGGGGCTGAGCAAAGCGGTAACATAGCCAATCAACGGTTTGCTAGGACATGGGGGGGGGTTAGAGGTTTGACATGACAATTTGGGAGGCATGATAAGCAAGTGGTAGGCATAGTAGCATAGGCATAGCAAAAGAGCGAGCATCTAGCAAAGCAAAGATAGAAGTGATTTCAAGGGTATGATCATCTTGCCTGCAAAGTTGTCAGAGTTGACTGGATCCTCGAAAGCAAACTCAACGGGCACCTCGTTAACGAACTCGTCTCCCGAATCTACCCAAGAAAGAAAAACAAGCAACAAGAACACAATCAACCATGTGCAAAGCTCAAACAACATGATGCAAACATGGTATGCTATGCGGGATGCGATATGTGATGCATATGCAAGATTTGACAAGGAAAGAATGAACCTGGCCTCAACTTGGAAATCCAAGTGTGCCACTGGAAAGGTGAGGTGATTTCGGTTGAAATCGATATAAAGAACACCAGAATCGGAGACACGGTTTGGAAATGGCAAGCAAAACAAATATGGTACCGGTCTGCGATAAACAGCAAGTAGCCATCTAAATGCATCAAGACAAACATGCTACAGCACTCAAACATGGCAACAAAATACATGGCAGGGACCCACTCATGATTCTTGAAAAAAGAGGAACACTGAGATACGGCCAATTCATCCGTTAACAGGTTCAAACAAGCATGGCAAAAATGCAAACGGTAAACAGATTTCAGACTTAGTGAAATTAACACTAGTCTTGAATTTCAGATCAGGTAGCACACTTTGGAGCATGAAAACTAGATGCTACAGGAACTTAACATGGCAAAGTAAAGTATGGCATGGAGGTACTCAAAGAGCTTAACAAAAGTCCCTTAGTGACCTTGAGCCAAAAGGGATCAGAAAATACAATTGTAAGCATGTGAACATGGCAAAAACATAAACAGATCACAGACTTAGTGAAAAACTGGAGCATGCAAATCTGTTAACAAGTAGGCATGTTTACGAGCTCGATGAACTCACTACAGAGCAAGGTATGACAATATAAGCATACACCCATCAAGAATACACATTATATAAGTTAGCCATGGCAAGAAAAACAACATAGCATGCACGGATCAACTATAACATCCTCGGCAAAATCGCTAACAAGTATACAATCTGCCTAGATTCACGAGATAGCAAAAGTAGAGCTCGATTGACTCAAGCTAGGGTACTCCATAAATGAAAACAAAGACATGGATGGATAGAGCACTACAAGATTAACAAATCATCCTTACTGATCATCCTCAAAAGAGGCACGGATCACTAGGAAACAACATGAACATATGGCATATTGATAAAAACAGATCAAGGACTTAGTGAAATTGCTAAGTCCCTGAAATCAGCATTAATGAATGCACCACTTTGCAAGCTTGTGATAGTCACCACACACATCACAAAAATACATGTATAGCACCTCTGGAAAGATGGCATGGCATATAACAAAACACATGTAGAGCTCAGGGGCATATTATGCACACAATAATCATGGCAAAAATGACAAAAAGCTATTTGGTGCAGCAGATCTGACAATTATCTCAAATAGCACTCTTCCAACAGCATTTCGGGCATTGAGATGAACTCAAATGAAAATGATGCAATGAGATGGAATGATGTGCTCTCTGAGTCAAACATTTTGATATGCTACACGCCCAAAACGGATCTACGGATGCAAAGTTACGGCACGATGAACATAGCAAAAAAATTAGGGTTTCGGGAGGAAAGTCAACCGAGGTGCTATTCCCAGATCTAGATCCGGATCGGAGCACGGACGCCGAGGTTCGTCGGCCGGACTTGACGTGGTGGATCCGGCCGGAGAGTTCGTCGGAGGAGGCGAGGAGGTGCGCCGGTGAGGAAGGAAGAGGCGGCCGGCGTCCGGGCGATGGAGGGCGGCGTCCGCGGCGTGGGATGGCGCGCGGGGCGCCGGCGACGAGCAGGGCGGCGCACC